>NC_057809.1:12985046-12999574 GCF_018294505.1 Triticum aestivum | reverse complement strand
CCCCCCCCGCGTATGAAAATGATAAAAACTTCAAAAAATAAAATCCTTCGAGAGGTAGTTATATTACTACATCTACACGTTAGGAAAATTTGAAAACTTAAATTTGAACATGTTTTGCAAAAAGTGTATGGAAAATGTAAAATGGCTATAACTTTTGCATACGATGTTGGAAAAAAACATATAATATATCAAAAAATTCAGCACGAAAATCCGCATCCGATGGAGACCGCCTATGGCCTGTTTGCAATTTTTTAGAAAGATATGGTCAAATTTAAGTTTTTTTAAATTTTTTTGTTAAATCTGGTCAAACTACTTATTCAAGAAGTATTAATGTTACTACATAAGTATTCAAGAATATTAGTGTTACTAAATAATTATTTCAATTTTTTGAATTTTGGTCAAATCTGGTCAAACTATGGTCAAACTGTGGTCAAACTATGGTCAAACTTATTCAAGAAATATTAGTGTTACTAAATAATTACTATTTTTTAGAATAATAGTTTCAAACTCAAACAGTGAAATGTGTGACTTCATGCTCAAGCTAAATTCCTGAGGGTTAATAGGATTGACATTTTACTATTGTCAGGAAAACAACAAGTGCAAACTTGGAAACGAAGGAGAATAGAACTTGAAAGTTAAGCATGCTCGGGCTGGAGTAGTGAGAGGGATGGGTGACCGATCGGGAAGTTAGATGATTTGGAATGAGTGATCCGTACTTGAGCAGTTAAGAGAGGTGATTAGAGACTAAATCACCAAATAATTCAGAAAAATTAAAAATCGAAAAAAATCAAAAAAAAATTCCAAAAATTTCAAAAAATTAAAAAAAAAACCCTTTAGTACCGGTTGGTAACACCGACCGGTACTAAAGGTCCCCCATACCAGGGCGCGAGCTCACGCCACGTGGTGACACTTTAGCGCCAGTTCGTGCCGAACCGGTACTAAAGGGAGGGGGGGCTTTAGTGCCCACCAATTAGTGCCGGTTATGGAACCGGCACTAAAGGCCCTTACGAACCGGTTTTAAAACTCTGTTTTCTACTAATGATCCAGGTCCACAATATAACAACTAATGCATGATGCTGACAGGTATCCCATTCCCAGGGAAGAAGAATCCGAGAAAGCCATCGGTTTTGGTTCGCTGAATTATCCTCCATGGAATCTAGCTTCGTCGTTATCCGTATTATAAAAAACGCTTTTATATTATGGGACGGAGGAAGTAATATATTGCAGATATATACACTTCTGTCGTGCTATGTAGTCATGAACAACATCACACTTGTACAGTAATACCTCAATCCAATAATACAACGATGTATTGGAATTAGGACAGAGACCTTTGCCAAAGCTACTACTAATTGCTATTGGCAGCATCATGCAGCAGCAGGAGGAGGACCAGTAGGAGTAGTTGCTACGTACTGATCGGTCTCTCTAGAACTTGATGCCGAACTGGCTGCTGACCGGCTCCGGCACAGCCTCTAGAATCCCTCCCCGACAACGCTGAGTCAGCTCGACATGGATGTCATGTGGCGTGCAGCGGAAACGTACGAGAGGCCATTCATTGATTGAAGATCGTGGCCATCCATCTTCAATTGTTTGCTGTTGGTTTTGGTGATGCAGCAAAGCAGGCTTTCGTATATGGAAGAGGCCGCGTAGGCAATGGAAAGAGTAAAGTAGAACTAGAGAAGTGTAAGGGCAAGCGTCTAGAACGAGCGGTACTCGTGGTACCCCGTTGGTCCATTATCTGGCCTGGACGTTTGTTTTCCCATAAACCGAAGGCAGGGAAGGGTTACGGGAGTCCGGACAGAAGGCACGCAGGACATTTATAGCCTCGACCCACTCAAGTCCCCCTTCAATACACTTTTTCGTCAATCCTCCCTTGTTCCCTCTTACTTTATATCCGCACCTTTCTATTCCGGCATCTTGCTTCTTCTTACCCTACATATTGGTTAATTCACTCGATGACTTAATGTTGCTCTACATGTTATATAGCCTGCATGCGCTGTGGTGATGTACTATAGGACGGAGGACAGATCATTCATGTGCATACATTGTCGGATGAAACTCAAGGGCAATGTGTGTAGGACGACATATGCCGATTCTAACTATCCTTGAATTTGGAATCAATGAATTTCAAAAACTTGTTGCAAATCCGCTTATCTTGAATTTAATATTTACATTTAAACTATTGTTGGACTAGGTAAATTTGCAAGCTATTTATGGATGAATTGTGTTCTTTTCTATAATTAATTCGATTGTTACGATCTTTATAAAAATGACATTTAGGAGACAAGGACGGTCGGTTCCGCATCTAGATGTGTCCATTTTGGGGACCGAGTTAGAGATGGCCAAAGCTAATTAAGAGCATCTATA
Source organism: Triticum aestivum (assembly GCF_018294505.1). Taxonomy (NCBI): domain Eukaryota; kingdom Viridiplantae; phylum Streptophyta; class Magnoliopsida; order Poales; family Poaceae; genus Triticum; species Triticum aestivum. The sequence continues at coordinate 12,997,207 of NC_057809.1, read as the reverse complement.
GTCGGATGCCCCAAACCCGTCTCAGACGCCCGGACGGATGGCCCAGTCACTGATCGGTTACGAAAATTCGATCCAGACGGGTGCCTTAAATGGGTCTCAAACGCCCAGCCTGACTACCACTCCTCATATCCAGCCCAAATATGGGGAGGATATGGGTCGCCCGGGCGTGCCTGCCACGTTGGACTGACGATGGGGTCCCATGCGGAATCGCCCGGAAACTTGACGGTTCGACGGACATCTCCTCCGGTGTGTGGCTTGGGGGGGGGGGGTGAACACCTTGTGGAGCCGGTCCGGCGCGGCTCGAGGCCAAATCCGTCTATTTAAGCTGGCCGGCGTCCCACAACCCTAGCCCATCCACCTCCTCCCTCTCCGCATGGTTAGCCCGAGCCTATCCACCTCCTCTCTCTTGCTCCGCCGCTCTTCCACGCTCTTCGGCATAGCCAAGGTTTGGTGAAAGATCATGACCTACAATGTGCTCACGTCAGAGCGTCGGTACCAGATCGAGGAGGAGATCTGGGCGAGGTGCGCCGCGCGCCCCGCTAGCATCGCTGACGTGCTGCCTCCAGACTCGCTGGAGCCAGAGGAGGAGGATGGAGAGGAGTAGTTGCAGGATCCGATGGACGTGGAGGAGAAGGACGAGGCGGAGCAGCCGGAGCAGGAGCTGGCGCCGGCTCCAGACTTCATCATGAAGGACGCGGAGGCAGAGTTCGCCGTCGCCCAAGCGGACGAGATGTCAGAGAACATGCCATCCTGGAATCCATCCAGGATGAGGCCTATGTGGAGGCCAACCGATGATTTATCAGGTAGGAACGGGCGGCAACCGAGGCGCTCTTCGACAAGGTCGAAGCGGAGATGGATGCGGAGGTCGACCCGGAGAAGCCGGAGGAGTCGGAGCTATGGCTAGCACCCATGTACACGGAGCTGGGCACGAAGATAGTGGACATCTTCGATAAGGACTAGAGTAGTTGATCTACGTAGTACGCGATTTTTTTTCTTTGCATGCTTTCGTATAGATTTAGGATTTTTATTATGAAGTATCCGGATGCAGAAGAGCAAATTTGTGGAGTAATCGGTCACTGCCTACGGACATGCCTGCGGGTCAAGATGGTAATAGGGCCCCGAAACCCGCGTCCCCGCTGGTTTTTACCCAATTAGGGGACGGGGATGGACGACTTTCTATCCCGCGGGGCTGCTCGTGGGTACATTATAAAACCCGGCATGTTTAGCGGGTTTAAACCCGTTTGAGTACTATCCGAACGCGAAACCCGACAAAACCCGTCAAAATACATTATTTAGCATGCACCGATCCATCTTGACTCAAGTGGCCCAAAGCCACACTGCCCGAGCAGCCGAGCCCCACAGCGTCGAGGCCCTAGAGTACAAACAAACCCCTCGCTCGGTCGCTGCAGTGTTGCTCGCTCTTTAGGACTCTCTCTCCCGCACAACACGACACCTAAACCTAAACCTAAATCCCCCAGCCGTCGCCTGCTGCTGTAATATGCTCCTGTTTTTCTTCCAAATGTTGTTGTTTTTTTTGACTGCTCGTGGGGACGGGTTCCCCGTGGGTTTTGAAAACCTGATGGGTTTAGGAGATGGGCAAAAATTTAACCCCGCACACGTTGATGGGGACAGAGACGGGTTTGTGATTTTCTCGTGGGGATGGGTTTGGGCAAGCAAAACCCGGTGGGTTTCGTCCCCGTTGCCATCTTGACCCATGAGCGTTTGAGTGTCTGAATTTATCTAGTCGGACTGTAGATGTTCTAAGCTAAATTAGCTGGGGCGCCATGATCGATCGACCCCATGAGCAGCGGTTTCGGTTCTCTCTCTCTCTCAGCGGAATCTATAATCCAACTGGATCATGGGATCTGAAATTCTGAACACAGAAATGTCATGAAGACAACTTTTCCCGGACGGAGGAAGTACTACGTAAAGAATATAATGATCCAGCCAGAGCCACTAGCTAGTACTGCCAGTAGAGTTTCTCGGAACAATGAGTGAGTGCGACAAGGCTCGAGCTGGATAACATGGCCTGGACAGATGATGATTAGCACTGACACTCCGGGCCCGCGGTGGTGGATGCCGCCACCGGCCAATGAGGCCGCGCCAGCTAGGCCGCTAACGGGTGGCATGGAGACTATAAAATGGGAAGGAGAAGCTCCCCGGCAAACACACACATCCTCTTCCTCTTTTGTTAAGATTAGCAGGGGAGCTTCCACTAATCACTTCCACTAATCTTTCCTCTGCGTTTCACTTCAATTTTGTGCCAATGGAGGCCAGAGACGGCGGCTCAGCGCCCCTGCCGTGCTCCTACGCGCCACTGCCGGAGGATGCCGAGGCCGCCACCACGGTGGGGCGCGCGCACCGGACTGCAGGCCCGCTCTGTGCCGCCCTGCTGCTGGCGACGGCAGTCGTGCTCCTCGTGGTTGCCGCGCTCGCCGGCGTCAGGGTCAACGGCCAGCTGCCCGCCGGTGGCATCGTCGTCATGTCTGACCACCAGACAACGGTCGACGCGGCGCCGATGAGCACCAGCAGCCGGGGCCCTGACTCCGGCGTGTCAGAGAAGACGTCCGGCGCCGGCGCCCACGGCGGCATGCTTGGGGCGGACGCCGGCGGCAACGCGTTCCCGTGGAGCAATGCCATGCTCCAGTGGCAGCGCACGGGTTTTCACTTCCAGCCCGAGAAGAACTGGATGAACGACCCCAACGGTACGTAACATTTCCGCCATTGTTAGTTGTTACCGATGCCATGCATACTTGTTGCTGTAATCTTGTTGATGCAAAATGCAAGTGCAGGTCCCGTGTACTACAAGGGATGGTACCACCTCTTTTACCAGTACAACCCGGACAGTGCCATCTGGGGCAACAAGATCGCGTGGGGGCACGCCGCCTCCCGCGACTTGGTCCGGTGGCGCCACCTCCCCGTGGCAATGTCCCCTGACCAATGGTACGACATCAATGGCGTCTGGTCAGGCTCTGCCACCGTCCTCCCCGACGGCCGCATCGTCATGCTCTACACCGGCTCCACCAACGCATCGGTCCAGGTCCAATGCTTGGCTTTCCCCACCGACCCTTCCGACCCTTTGCTCATCAACTGGACCAAGTATGAGAACAACCCGGTGATGTACCCGCCACCGGGCGTCGGGGAGAAGGACTTCAGGGACCCGACCACTGCGTGGTTTGATGGTTCAGATGACACATGGCGGCTCGTCATCGGCTCCAAGGATGACCGCCATGCCGGCATGGTCATGACCTATAAGACCAATGATTTCATCAACTATGAGCTTGTCCCCGGGTTGCTTCACCGTGTTCCGGGGACGGGTATGTGGGAGTGCATTGATTTGTACCCGGTCGGTGGTAAAAGGGGCATTGACATGACAGAGGTAGTGGCAGCGGCGTCCACCAATGGCGGTGACGATGTGTTGCACGTGATGAAGGAGAGCTCTGACGATGACCGGCACGACTACTATGCGTTGGGGAGGTATGACGCGGCAAAGAACACATGGACGCCATTGGACGCCGATGCCGATGTCGGCATTGGGCTGAGGTATGACTGGGGAAAGTTCTATGCGTCCAAGACGTTCTATGATCCGGCGAAGAAGCGGCGTGTGCTGTGGGGGTGGGTCGGTGAGACCGACTCCGAGCACGCTGATGTCGCCAAGGGATGGGCCTCCCTCCAGGTACTTGACATTTTCATCGTCTTCTTCAAGTGATTGATTAACACCTCCATTAATTGATTCTTTGTGCACTATCGCTTTTTTAGCACAAACTTGCATGGTTAGGAGCGTTGCATGCACTTTTTGTTGGGTTTCACATACACGTCGGAATGATTGAAGGGCTGTGTGCCATGGGCACATGGGCTTGCAAATGATAATAGCTGCAACCTGGCACGAATTATAGATAGATATCAGCTAAAGAGATGTTGCTGTCATCTCGTTGTCAAGTGTCCCTTAGTTTCCTTCAGCTTGCAAAGAGTTCCAGCTACTGTTGAGATACTTTGAATGCGCAATGCCATTGTGGATGTGTCCAACAAACAAACTCTGCACACCCCATGTGGCCTAGTGGCATGCCAAGAACCACCTCACTGGATATAATAAGCAAACATAATTTCTGTTAGCACGAACCAAACTGGGATTAGACAAGAAGAGGGATGTCTTTGTCTTGAGTTACAGTGAGGATACTACAAGGAAAAGGAAACAATGATAGAATGGTAGCAGTTGCTAAAATGAATTGAAATGGATGATCGAGTAGTTCAATTGTGACAGTTGGTAATGCCCTTTATTTGGATATAATGGAGTAGTACAATATACACCAATGCAACTAGCTAGTTGTGTGTGTCCCAAAAGCAAAACTCATACCCATGAATCAATCATGCACCACCATGTGGCCTTGTCTGCACAAAACTAGGATTAGACAAGAAAAAGGGAAGTCTTGTCTGCTTGCCCCACAGTTAACTATTTCTTTATATGCTGTCAAAATGATTGGTACCAAGAGGTTTCTTTGCTGAAAAGTTGCTAATGTTTTCTGTTGTTACTGTTGCAGTCGATCCCTCGCACTGTGGTGCTGGACACCAAGACGGGGAGCAACCTCCTGCAGTGGCCCGTGGAGGAGGTGGAGACGCTCCGGACCAACTCCACCAACCTTGGAGGCGTTACCGTCGACCATGGCTCCGTATTCCCACTCAGCCTTCACCGTGCCACCCAGCTCGACATCGAGGCCTCATTTCGTCTTGACCAGCTTGACGTCGCCGCTTCCAAGGAGGCGGATGTCGGCTACAACTGCAGCACCAGCGGTGGCACGACTGGACGGGGCACACTCGGTCCCTTCGGCCTCCTTGTGCTTGCTGATGCCAGGCGCCATGGTGGTGACATGGAGCGGACCGGCGTCTACTTCTACGTGGCCAGAAGCCTCGACGGCGGCCTGCGCACACACTTCTGCCATGACGAGATGCGCTCATCTCATGCCAACGATATTGTCAAGAGGGTCGTAGGCAATATTGTCCCCGTGCTCAATGGCGAGGAGTTTACGATGAGGGTGCTAGTGGACCATTCCATTGTTGAGAGCTTTGCAATGGGGGGGAGGTTGACGGCGACGTCACGGGTGTACCCAACGGAGGCCATCTATGCCAACGCTGGGGTCTACCTCTTCAACAACGCCACCAGCGCCCGGGTGAACGTCACAAGGCTCGTCGTCCATGAGATGGACTCCTCCTACAATCAGGCCTACATGGCCTCACTGTAAAAAGAAAGTGCAAATATTTTTTTTTGTTTAGTAAAAATATGATAGATAGCACATTGTATGTACTGTTTTTAGACCAAGGAAGGTCGCTCCCATTTCTTCGTTGCAACTTTTCTGCGTTGTCTGATCCATCTCTACCAAGTCTTTTTTTCTCAGTTCTGTTTTCTACCAATGACCACCAAGATAACTTTAAACAAATTTTGAATTCAAATGCTTTTAGCTAAATAATAAGTATATTTATGCCCGATAAATGCAGGAAAAATCATCCTACCACGGTGTTACAGCAAGGAAGAACCACATCCTAGTTGGAGATTTTCGATCTCAGGACCTTCATGACACCTACACTGCTGATTACAACTACGGCCACAACACAGTTCAGCCAATACGACCGTCCTCGCTTTATTTGTTCCAGGTTTTGCGTTCAAATTCAAATTTTCGACAAAAAAAATCAAATGGTAATATAGCTTCTTGGGGTGGACCGGGAAAACTGGTGACCGGTTTGGTTAACGAAATTATCAACCAAGAGTAAAATCCTTGATCCAGACTGACCTGGAGGACTCACATGGTATGCGCTTATATTTCCGACATCAAAGAAAAATGTTCACTAATTCTAATTTTGAGAAGGTGTTTTGTTCATTTTCTTGTACTCCCTCCAATCCAAACGTTAGTTCAAAACTGCGACACTTATTTTGCATCGGAGGGAGTAGTACTAATGACATGGTTGTCTTTGTTCTGTACTTTGAATAACAATGTTTGTGGACTTGTGGTCAACACTATTCAGAATTCATTACAAAAGGTTTTGCGTGCATTGGTCTTGTTTCATGCAACGATCGACAATCAATCTGTGCATGATTGCTTTTGCACTCGAGGCTAGGCACAAGGTCGGCTCGTATGTTAACTATAGTTTAAAAAAGTGCACTATCGGTGATTCGGTGAACAACTTGTCACATACAAACACATCTCCTGCATACCCTAACGGGAATTATTGGGTAAACAAACAAGCGGGGATTATTGTGTAAACAAATGAGAATTATTGGAGGGGAGGTACTATGTACACTCATGGACAAGTGTCAATGATGCCAAGCCCAACCCCGGGGATCTTGATTATATTAGACGGATAGACAATGGAAGATTGGAGTGGAAGATTTGAGCTGGCAATGGCATGTGGACTGCAAATCAGTGAGACTGTGAGGCCACCAAGGATGCTGATGATAAGATTCTGGATCTTCTCCACCACTCACCTGACGGCCGGAATTAGTGGCCTGTGCCAATACTAACATGCGCCATGGGTTTCTTCTTGCCTTGACGCATGCATGTTTGGTTGGTGTTGAGAGAACCGTCGGATTCGCTCTTTATTCTTGTGTGCTCACGGTTCTAGAAAGGAAAAATAATGTAGCGTCTAATGCTAAGTAATTCTTCTAGACAAATCATTGCGAAGTCAATATTCACAATGGGTTTAGTTTGACTGATAGATAGTTCTTATTTTGTTTCCTTTTGACAGGGGGTATACAACTAGTAGTCCACATGCAAACCTTTGTAGTGTCTACTACATTTTAGTTTATCGGAAGTAATTTGTGAAATCTAATTAATCAGCAAAAAACAAAAAGACACGTGGGCACAACTGGTTCGTGTGGTTCCTGCCTTGCTATTGTTGTCCACAAACAAAATTGAATCATTGCCACGTCGAACAATGCATTATTGTAGCTGGCATTGGTTGCTTGCAAGTTTGGTCCAAGGAGATTGTCATCGACGAAGACAAATAGATACAACCCAAGAGTCAACAAGGTAACAACCACACACACCCATGTGTGCATGCCAAGTGTATGCATACTTTATTCTTAATAATCTCGAGTTATCTTGCTAAACACACACCACATACATATTGATCCAATCATCAATATGTGTTGATATGTGGAGGGTAAGTGGGCAACATCAGAAAATGAGCATGGGTGCGGTCAAAAGGTATGGTGGCCGCGAACCAGTAGAGTTGGCTATGTCAACCATTCGAGTGGTGGATAGCTTGAATGTCTTGAAGGTGCCATATTAGTTACTGGAGATTATTACCGACTGCAATAATATGCTGCCACTTGTTACACGCCGTCTTGTCAGCACCAAGCTCGGAAATTCAAGGTTACAATGTGCCCGTGTGTTCATTTTGTGGCTGATATCGTTGCAACCGTATGTAACTATGGCCGATAGCCTCGTCACGTGACTTCCAAATTATAGCTATTTGTACTAGTTGTTGCCACATGTCATGTTGCGCAAGCACACAATGTTGGTTAGCCCACCGCAAAAAAAGAAAGGACATCTAACATGGCATGGACCATATGGAGCGACAAGTGGAGAGAGCCACAACCAGAAGTTTGGATTCCAAGGATGGGTGAGAGAATTTGCATGATTAAAATCGAGTCTGATCATAGATTCATGGTCCCTATCTTCACCCGCATTATTGTACCTGCCTGATACCGATCAATATTCATGGAACCATAGCACTGGCTGGAGAAAGACATTGTAGCTTGGACAACGGCACTCTTTCACACACACATGCACGCTAGACCCCTCTTTGTGCGTCGTGTAGGCCCCCGTCTCTCTTCCTATATCCATTATTGCTAGTTGTTGAATATTTTTTGACTCTGATGTTAATTTTGTTGTTGGTTGTTAGCCCTTCATGCATGGCAAGCTTGCAAGTTACTATAACGACTAGCTGCCATCCGCTATGGCCACCTGTTACACCTTGCCTCGTCACATGGTTAGTAGTAAGAGTTAAAAAGGGATTGTTGGCATGGTAGCAACCACCAGCCAACAGAATTAAGGCAAGTCATAATGGGAGTATTATAGTTAGTATCATGCATATCAATTAGGAAATCTTGATGAGATGGTGTAGAATTAAATAAAGAAAGAGAGGGTTGAGTATCATATTATCATACCATATCATATTAAATTTTATACTGCTATGTGTCATGCATGACAATTAATGAGACCACATATGATAGTAATCTATGATACACTACGGATATAGTATCGTACACTAGTATCATATGCTTGATACGAAGTTATGATACTCTCCACTACGATTAACCTAATGGATTGAGATGAACCTTGGTGAGGTCCGCAGCCACGAGCCTAGTTTGACTCTATCGTAAGAAAATTAGAGGATTGATCTCCTGATTAGCATTAGCTTAATTAGTATTCCCTCTTGTTTAGGTCACTAAATAGTGATCTAAACACTCTTATATTTCTTCACAGAAAGAGTACAGTCTAGCTAGCTAGGATCGGTTCCGTTCGACACGTGGACCACATTATTGTACTAGCAATTGTTGAAAATATGAGCAAATTAATACGAGATTTAATCCGAATAAACAGAAGATAAATCATGACAGCACTAGCAGATATTAAACTAATCATAGTAGATGAACATATCACATCTAGGGAACATACTAGAAACATGAATTCTACCATGATCTCAAACAAGAAGGATAGAATCACATACGGTGCAGCGGGAGCAGTATCGCCGGCGTTGACGTTGTCGCCCATGTCGTCGAGGATGAGGTTGCTGAGGTCGGGGAAGAAGTCGTCGTCGCTAGCAGTCGCGCGAGCGCGCTCCCCAAAAACCTGATTGCCCCTCTTCCATACAGGATCACGAGAGGCGTGGTTCCTGTGACGCCCCCGATTCAATCGTACACTAATCATGCACGCAAATGTGTACGATCAAGATCAGGGACTCACGGGAAGATATCACAACACAACTCTACAAATAAAATAAGTCATACAAGCATCATAATACAAGCCAGGGGCCTCGAGGGCTCGAATACAAGTGCTCGATCATAGACGAGTCAGCGGAAGCAACAATATCTGAGTACAGACATAAGTTAAACAGGGTGCCATAAGATGGCTAGCACAAACTGGGATACAGATCGAAAGAGGAGCAGGCCTCCTGCCTGGGATCCTCCTAGGTCACTCCTGGTCGTCATCAGCGGGCAGCACGTAGTAGTAGGCACCTCCGGTGTAGTAGGGGTCGTCGTCGACGGTGGCGTCTGGCTCCTGAACTCCAGCATCTGGTTGCGACAACCAGAAAGAAAGGAAAGGGGGAAAAGGGGGGAGAAAGCAACCGTGAGTACTCATCCAAAGTACTCGCAAGCAAGGAACTATACTACATATGCATGGGTATATGTGTAAGGAGGCCATATCAGTGGACTGAACTGCAGAATGCCAGAATAAGAGGGGGATAGCTAGTCTTATCGAAGACTACGCTTCTGGTCACCTTCTTCTTGCAACAGGTAGAAGAGGGTAGGTCGAAGTCCTCCAAGTAGCATCTCCAAGTAACATCTCATAGCATAATCCTACCCGGCGATCCCCTCCTCATATCCCTGAGGTAGAGCGACCACCGGTTGTATCTGGCACTTGGAAGGGTGTGTTTTATTAAGTATCCGGTTCTAGTTGTCATAAGGTCAAGGTACAACTCCAAGTCGTCCTGTTACCGAAGATCACGGCTATTCGAATAGATTAACTTCCCTGCAGGGGTGCACCACATAGCCCAACACGCTCGATCCCATTTGGCCAGACACACTTTCCTGGGTCATGCCCGGCCTCGGAAGATCAACACGTCGCAGCCCCACCTAGGCTCAACAGAGAGGCCAGCACGCCGGTCTAAACCTAAGCGCACAGGGGTCTGGGCCCATCGCCCATAGCACACCTGCACGTTGCGTACGCGGCCGAAAGCAGACCTAGCCTAGTGGCGTTCCAGTCCAATTCGGCGCGTGCCGCTCCGTCGCTGACGTCTGAAGTGCTTCGGCTGATACCACGACGTCGGGATACCCATAACTACTCCCACGTAGATGGTTAGTGCGTATAGGCTCGTAGCCAGACTCAGATCAAATACCAAGATCTCGTTAAGCGTGTTAAGTATCCGCGAACGCCGAACAGGGCCAGGCCCACCTGTCTCCTAGGTGGTCTCAACCTGCCCTGTCGCTCCGCCACAAAGATCCACACAGAGGGCCGTCGGGACAAAGGTCCTTTCAGCCCCCAATCCGTGAATCACTCGCGGGTACTCTTCGAGCTGACCCGACTTTAGTCACCATCTGTGTAGTATGTAGTATGTATAGTATATACCCGTGATCACCTCCCAGGTGATCACGGCCCAATAGTATAGCAAGGCAGACTGACAAGAATGTAGGGCCAATGATGATAAACTAGCATCCTATACTAAGCATTTAGGATTGCAGGTAAGGTATCAACAGGTGTAGCATCAATGTCAGGCTATGCATCAGAATAGGTATAACAGAAAGCAGTAACATGCTACACTACTCTAATGCAAGCAGTATAGAGTAGAATAGGCGATATCTGGTGATCAAGGGGGGGGGGGCTTGCCTGGTTGCTCTGGCAAGAGAGAGGGGTCGTCAACTCCGTAGTCGAACTGGGCAGCAGCAGCGTCGGTCTCGTAGTCTACCGGAGAGAAGAGGGGGAAGAAACAATGAATACAATGCAAACAAATGCATATCGATGCATGACATGACAAGTAACGATGCTAGGTGGGCCCAATCGCGGTAGTAGGGGATACCGACGAAGGGGGGGAAACATCCGGGAAAGTATTCCCGGTGTTTCGCGTTTTCGGACAGATGAACCGGAGGGGAAAAGTTGTGAGTTTGATAGGTTAGGGGTGTGTGGCGGACGAACGGACTGCGTATCCGGAACCGTCTCGTCGTTCTGAGCAACTTTCATGTTGAAAATATTTTAATCCGAGTTACGGATTAAAAGATATGATTTTTAAAATATTTTAACAATTTTGGAATTTAATTATTTATTTATTTAATTCGAAAAAAATGTATTTATGACGTCAGCATGATGTCATGCTGACGTCAGCAGTCAACAGGGGTTGACTGAGTCAACCCTGACATGTGGGTCCAGTGGGACCCACCTGTCATTCTTTATTTAAATTAATTAGGGTTTAGGTTAATCTAATTACAGTTTAATTTAAGTAATTAGTTAATTAGGTTAATCTAATTATGATTAATTAATTCCTTAATTAATTAATTAATTTAATTATTATTTATTTATTTAATAAATATTATTTTTATTTTTATTTTAATTCCTTTTTTTTAAAGTTCTAGGGCGTGGGCCCCGTTTGTCTGTGGCACAGAGGCTAGCGGGCGGGGCGCTAGCGGGTGGAGTCGGCGCGGGCATCGGGCGCTAGCGCCCAGCCCGATTGGGCGCTGCGGACCCTGGTCGCCGGCCACGGCAGGGGCGCCGGAGCAGGGGGAGGCCGACATCCGGGGGCGGGGCAGAGGGGCGAGAGCAAGAGGCGCAGCCTGGCGCCGGTGCGGGGTTGCACGAGAGGGCCGTCAGTGGCCAGTGGGTGGCCGGGGTGCTGGGAGGCAGGGATGGCGGCGACACTGGCCGGTGCGGCCAGGTGCCGGCGACGCGGATAGGCGGCTAAGGCGGCCGGTTGCGAGGCGAGGCCACGGTGAGAAGGGCGGAGGCTCCTCGGCGTGAGACAGGGCGAGCGGGGGCAGTGGGTGCGCGTGCGACAGCGGTTGACCGGAGCAAGGGAAGATGGGGTCGGATGGGGAGGTCCTCACCGGCCCTGTAGTTGTGCAAAGTATGCTCGGGGGAGGGGCCGGAGATGCGTTTCCGGCGACGGTGTGGCGGATGGCGGCGTCAGGGGCCTTCTCGGTCCAGGAACGGGGAGGAGGGCGAGGATGACGGCGAGCAACGGGCGGGGCGGCGCCGGTGATGAGGAGGCACGGCGCTTGGCGATCCGGCGACGGGCGCGGGGAAGACGACGGCCAGCAGCGCCAGGCGATGAGGCGTGGTCGCCAGGACGCAGCGGGAGGCGCTCGGCGAGCGGCGCTCGGCAAGCGGCGAGGTGGTGGTGGAGTCGGGGCATTGCGCACCGATCCAGATCCAGCGGGGGGAAGGGGGAAGCGAGAG
>NC_057809.1:12981741-12985036 GCF_018294505.1 Triticum aestivum | reverse complement strand
GTTCCTGTGACGCCCCCGATTCAATCGTACACTAATCATGCACGCAAATGTGTACGATCAAGATCAGGGACTCACGGGAAGATATCACAACACAACTCTACAAATAAAATAAGTCATACAAGCATCATAATACAAGCCAGGGGCCTCGAGGGCTCGAATACAAGTGCTCGATCATAGACGAGTCAGCGGAAGCAACAATATCTGAGTACAGACATAAGTTAAACAGGGTGCCATAAGATGGCTAGCACAAACTGGGATACAGATCGAAAGAGGAGCAGGCCTCCTGCCTGGGATCCTCCTAGGTCACTCCTGGTCGTCATCAGCGGGCAGCACGTAGTAGTAGGCACCTCCGGTGTAGTAGGGGTCGTCGTCGACGGTGGCGTCTGGCTCCTGAACTCCAGCATCTGGTTGCGACAACCAGAAAGAAAGGAAAGGGGGAAAAGGGGGGAGAAAGCAACCGTGAGTACTCATCCAAAGTACTCGCAAGCAAGGAACTACACTACATATGCATGGGTATATGTGCAAGGAGGCCATATCAGTGGACTGAACTGCAGAATGCCAGAATAAGAGGGGGATAGCTAGTCTTATCAAAGACTACGCTTCTGGTCACCTTCTTCTTGCAACAGGTAGAAGAGGGTAGGTCGAAGTCCTCCAAGTAGCATCTCCAAGTAACATCTCATAGCATAATCCTACCCGGCGATCCCCTCCTCATATCCCTGAGGTAGAGCGACCACCGGTTGTATCTGGCACTTGGAAGGGTGTGTTTTATTAAGTATCCGGTTCTAGTTGTCATAAGGTCAAGGTACAACTCCAAGTCGTCCTGTTACCGAAGATCACGGCTATTCAAATAGATTAACTTCCCTGCAGGGGTGCACCACATAGCCCAACACGCTCGATCCCATTTGGCCGGACACACTTTCCTGGGTCATGCCCGGCCTCGGAAGATCAACACGTCGCAGCCCCACCTAGGCACAACAGAGAGGCCAGCACGCCGGTCTAAACCTAAGCGCACAGGGGTCTGGGCCCATCGCCCATAGCACACCTGCACGTTGCGAGGGCGGCCGGAAGCAGAACTAGCCCCCTTAATACAAGAGCAGGCTTACGTTCCAATCCGGCGCGCGCCGCTCCGTCGCTGACGTCTGAAGTGCTTCGGCTGATACCACGACGTCGGGATACCCATAACTACTCCCACGTAGATGGTTAGTGCGTATAGGCTCGTAGCCAGACTCAGATCAAATACCAAGATCTCGTTAAGCGTGTTAAGTATCCGCGAACGCCGAACAGGGCCAGGCCCACCTGTCTCCTAGGTGGTCTCAACCTGCCCTGTCGCTCCGCCACAAAGTAACAGTCGAGGGCCGTCGGGAACCCAGGCCCACCTCTACCGGGATGGAGCCACCTGCCCCTTCAGCCCCCAACTCCGAACAGTATCACAGGTAATGTAACAGTGTAAAGTATATAGTATATGCCCGTGATCACCTCCCGAAGTGATCACAGCCCAGTAGTATAGCATGGCAGACTGACGAGAATGTAGGGCCAATGATGATAAACTAGCATCCTATACTAAGCATTTAGGATTGCAGGTAAGGTATCAACAGATGTAGCGACAATGTCAGGCTATGCATCAGAATAGGATTAACGGAAAGCAGTAACATGCTACACTACTCTAATGCAAGCAGTATAGAATGGAATAGGCGATATCTGGTGATCAAGGGGGGGGGGGCTTGCCTGGTTGCTCTGGCAAGAGAGAGGGGTCGTCAACTCCGTAGTCGAACTGGGCAGCAGCAGCGTCGGTCTCGTAGTCTACCGGAGAGAAGAGGGGGAAGAAACAATGAATACAATGCAAACAAATGCATATCGATGCATGACATGACAAGTAACGATGCTAGGTGGGCCCAATCGCGGTAGTAGGGGATACCGACGAAGGGGGGGAAACATCCGGGAAAGTATTCCCGGTGTTTCGCGTTTTCGGACAGATGAACCGGAGGGGAAAAGTTGTGAGTTTGATAGGTTAGGGGTGTGTGGCGGACGAACGGACTGCGTATCCGGAATCGTCTCGTCGTTCTGAGCAACTTTCATGTTGAAAATATTTTAATCCGAGTTACGGATTAAATGATATGATTTTTAAAAGATTTTAACAATTTTGGAATTTAATTATTTATTTATTTAATTCGAAAAAAATGTATTTATGACGTCAGCATGATGTCATGCTGACGTCAGCAGTCAACAGGGGTTGACTGAGTCAACCCTGACATGTGGGTCCAGTGGGACCCACCTGTCATTCTTTATTTAAATTAATTAGGGTTTAGGTTAATCTAATTACAGTTTAATTTAAGTAATTAGTTAATTAGGTTAATCTAATTATGATTAATTAACTTAATTAATTCCTTAATTAATTAATTAATTTAATTATTATTTATTTATTTAATAAATATTATTTTTATTTTTATTTTAATTCCTTTTTTTTTAAAGTTCTGGGGCGTGGGCCCCGTTTGTCTGTGGCACAGAGGCTAGCGGGCGGGGCGCTAGCGGGTGGAGTCGGCGCGGGCATCGGGCGCTAGCGCCCAGCCCGATTGGGCGCTGCGGACCCTGGTCGCCGGCCACGGCAGGGGCGCCGAAGCAGGGGGAGGCCGACATCCGGGGGCGGGGCAGAGGGGCGAGAGCAAGAGGCGCAGCCTGGCGCCGGTGCGGGGTTGCACGAGAGGGCCGTCAGCGGCCAGTGGGTGGCCGGGGTGCTGGGAGGCAGGGATGGCGGCGACCCTGGCCGGTGCGGCCAGGTGCCGGCGACGCGGATAGGCGGCTAAGGCGGCCGGTTGCGAGGCGAGGCCACGGTGAGAAGGGCGGAGGCTCCTCGGCGTGAGACAGGGCGAGCGGGGGCAGTGGGTGCGCGTGCGACAGCGGTTGACCGGAGCAAGGGAAGATGGGGTCGGATGGGGAGGTCCTCACCGGCCCTGTAGTTGTGCAAAGTATGCTCGGGGGAGGGGCCGGAGATGCGTTTCCGGCGACGGTGTGGCGGATGGCGGCGTCAGGGGCCTTCTCGGTCCAGGAACGGGGAGGAGGGCGAGGATGACGGCGAGCAACGGGCGGGGCGGCGCCGGTGATGAGGAGGCACGGCGCTTGGCGATCCGGCGACGGGCGCGGGGAAGACGACGGCCAGCAGCGCCAGGCGATGAGGCGTGGTCGCCAGGACGCAGCGGGAGGCGCTCGGCGAGCGGCGCTCGGCAAGCGGCGAGGTGGTGGTGGAGTCGGGGCATTGCGCACCGATCCAGATCCAGCGGGGGGAAGGGGGAAGCGAGAG
>NC_057809.1:12971820-12981327 GCF_018294505.1 Triticum aestivum | reverse complement strand
GTCGGGGCATTGCGCACCGATCCAGATCCAGCGGGGGGGAAGGGGGAAGCGAGAGGGGGAGTGGGGGTGCTGGGTCACTAGGGTTCGGTCGCCCGAGGGGCTATAGGCGCCGGCTGGGCCGGCCTGGTTGGCCCAGAGGCCAGCTGGGCTGTGGCCCAGTGGGGGGGGGTTCTTTCCTTATTATTTTTATTATTATTATTTTCCGGTTTGCAACATGTTTAGCACCCAAATGATTTTTATAAAATATGGGAGCTGGCTCATAAGTTGTAGT
The DNA here is from genome assembly GCF_018294505.1 of Triticum aestivum. Lineage (NCBI taxonomy): Eukaryota > Viridiplantae > Streptophyta > Magnoliopsida > Poales > Poaceae > Triticum > Triticum aestivum. Next base: position 12,981,056 of record NC_057809.1, on the reverse strand, counting down.
GCATTAGATCCTTGCATCAAAAATTAGTTTGGGTGAAATACTAATTCATATTAAATTTAGATTAATTAAAAGGTTATCAAATGTTGTTGTTTGCCACTGTTTGAGGATGTTAGGGTCACTCAACTGATCCATTTAATGTTAGTTGCAATTTTATAATTGCCTCTGAATTATTTCTTACTTAATGAACTTTTTAGTTTTCAAATTTGAAATTTTTTATTGTTTGCTTGATTTTGAACTTCAATTTGAATCGGTTTTTGAATCATCTCAAGATGAACAATAGTAATCGTGGTGACGTGGCATCCTTAGCGGAGGGTTACTGTAGTGTAACTATCCGGGCGTCACAGTTCCGAAGGCCTGCTGTCCCTTCTTCCGGTGCACGTCGAAAGGATGGATGGAGAAGACTTGCTTGGCGGCGCAATGATCTGAAACGGTGGTGCGAAACCATACGATGCGGCTAGGGTACACGTCTGACTGACTCTATAGTGCGGGCCTGGTAGGTCGTGGGAGTAAACCCCACGTCCGAGTCGCGATCCAAAAGAATCGGAGCCGCGGCGACCGAGGAGGAGGAGCGCGCGTGTAGGTCTCCTCTTCTCATACTCATACAAGTAGTAGAAGAGCTCACCTTATAAAAAGGTGCAAGTCTCATTCAACTTCCGTGGTGGGACTAAACTTTAGTCTCATTCACTCCACTCACATGTGTGCATGAATGGGCTAAGAGAATTTCCGAATTTTAGTTAGGCTTTAGGCGAAAGATCCACTAGCAAATTCCAACAGCAATGATGTTGAATCTGAAACTGACTTATTTCTCCTTCGGTTGGTTCGACGGAGCGCAAGACCCTTCAAGCTTAATTAGCGTAGCTAGAACAGTGTCCATGCAAAGCCAGCTCCCTGGAGTACCACGTCCTAGTTTTTCTTATCCATGATGGATAGGTCATTTGATCTGCCATCCATTCATGTTTGTTTTCTTGTGATTATGTGGAGCTATAGGACCAGTACTACCCCCACTACCACCTACTGTACACCACAACGAAATTGTTGCTTGGCCTGGCTAGCTAGCTGCTACTGATTGGCTCCAGTAGGTACGTCTAGATGGATCTGTCCCTCTATTTTTCCACCGACAATGGTGAGTCAGCACCTGGCTGATTGTCAATAGAGTACCCAACACTCCATGCGAGCGGTGCACGCGGCGTGCACTGCATACATGGCAAAGTGTACGAGAGGCCATGAATTGTTGCCCAAGGGGACAGGAGTACGTGAGGAGGATGCAAAGCCATGTCCGTTACAAATGCACATCGTACAAGTCGTTGTGGCCCAAACGGTACCTGCCACCACGTACCACCACGCATTGCTCGCTTAACCCAACATCTACCCATCCCTGATCCATCCTGTGTGGTTTGGTTTGGCGATGCAGATAAGAAAGGTCATTGGAGAGTAAGGTAGGTGGGTGCCCATGCTGACGGTGCAAGAGACTCCGACAAAGACGCCATCGGTTTCGGTTTGCTGAATTATTTGCGGGGCCTGCTTTTTCATTCCGTGGAATATACATTCTCATTTTTTTTATTTGTCAAAAAATGTATTTCCATGTTTGAGCTGAAGGAGGAGCACACAAGAAATTATACTCAGCACAAACAACGATGTAGTAGTATAAGGCTAGTCATAATAGGAGTAACTTAGCTAGTAACATGGCGCACTTCAATTTTTTTTTTGCTTATGTGACATGTAGTTAATGAGAAGTAGTAACATAATATGTTACTGTAACATAGCGGTTTCCAAAACAAGATGAGTCTACAAGCTAATAAATGAAGTCCTCTATGACACTAATGCTATGTTACTTTGCACTATGAAGTTAGTAACTTAGACTAGTGTCATATGCATGACACTAGTATAAGTTACTCCCCACTATGACCAGCCTAAACTAAGAAAGTGGGGATTAGATGATATTGTCAAAAAAGAGTGCCGGTTAGAGTCACGATTATTTTATGGCCAATTTCTTCATCGAATCATTGCTAGTTGTGCTGATTGTCACCACCTATATCTCCGGCTTGCCATCAGCACTTGGCCAATTAGTTGGGCTCGTTCTAGCGGCAGTAGTGACCATTCGATGGCATCAGAATCTCGATGTAATTTTCTAATAGATCTGATGTTTTTCACAAAAAATAAAAAGTTGCGGGGTCGCGACCTTGAGGTTACAACTCTCAACAACGTGTCATCTAATAAAGTACAACAAGAAGGAAAAAACATGTGGATGCATGAAGTGAACAACTAGCACACATTGGGGCGGAGCGACAATTGGCACCTGCCCTAGCCAGGAGTTGGGTTCGAGGAATTCTAGGCGGCTCCAATCAAGTCGAGTGGATCATCCCATCCCATGACGCGTATTATTGTCATGTTGATGTTGTTGGGTCCGCAAGACTACAAGATCTGTAATCGTGTTAAGTTGATGCAAAAGGACATCGATGGATTGTATATAGCTAGCTAGGAGAGTGACACACATCCGCCTGCATTTTTTTGTGGTGCGGATCTCTCTTCAACTCTCCTTATAATCACTACCATCTATTGGTCATGGTTTTGTTGTGTTTTTCTTTTTCGAATGAATGAGAGGGTGTTTGTTTCCAGGGACTTATTGGTTTAGGGACTTAAAAAAAGTCCTTATAAGTCTCATCTAAACCAAACAGGAGTGACTTATAGGGACTTAAAGTGGGCATTTGGGACTTATGAAATAAGACTCTCAAGGAGGGACTTATAGTTGTAATATGGTCTTATAGAGACCTATAAGTCCCAGGAACCAAACAGGTAGGGACTTTTTAGGGACTTGGGACTTATAAGTTGGGACTAAAAAAAGTCCTAGGACTTATGAATCAAACATGGCCTGAATCGTGTGTACATGTTACTAGTAACTGTCATCGACCCCACACCATTTCTTCCCGCCGCCATGGATCATCCACGAAACAGTGCATGTTGTTAGGCTTTGTCAACATCATTTCAGACGTTCTACAGCGTCAAGCTTGCGTCTCGGCAGTGCAAAGTTCAATGAACAATGCTCTGCCAACGAGTTGTTGGCCGTCGTCGATTGATGGAGTGACAATATGTGGCACCTGCCAGGTGGAGTGATCAACAACCAGGAGTAGCTAGGTTCCATTCAACTCAGAGAAAAATGGAAGAAAAGCTTTAACTGGCACCACATGGACGGAGCAAAGGTCTCTGTCCTAATTCCAATTGGTTTCCGCATTATAGGGTATTATATGGTACTAGTGCAATGATGTGGATGCTGGATCCATGGAAAAGGCCGTTGTTCTAGGGTATTATGGTACATACGTGACCACCACCACACATCCCCTCTCCCTCTCTATCCATTACTATTACTATTACGATCACCAAAAAAAGTTAATCACCCTTGTTGTCTAGTTTCTTCTGATTGATTAGTATGTGTGGAACCTAAGCTACTACTGGTTGCTATTACTTATTAGTGGTTAGCAACAATTCAAAAATAAAATAAAATAGCGGTTAGCATCATGCAGCAGCAGCAAGAGTGCAGGACCAGGACTTGTTTCTTGCTTAACTAGCTGATGGCTGGCTCTGGTACAGCCTCCAGACACTCTTCCCGACAATGGTGAGTCAGCACCTCGTGGATGTGGCAATCAATGGTGGCAGAGTCACGACCAAAACGGCAGCTAAGCTGCCACTTGGCATTGCTTAACCACACGTCCATCCTCCCCCGCCATCTTCCAATGTTTCTTGTTGGTTTAGTATAACCCACGGGAGGAGTAGATTACAGCTAGATGGCTTCCTGGGGCCGCCATGATCATGCGCCACCCATCGGTTTCGGTTCGCCGAATTATTGGCGGGCCATGTTTCTCAACGGAATCTATGGCTTCTAGTCTAGTACCGGAGTATGTTCTTTTAGGCATGCCCACTCTTCAGATATGCTCTCATATGTACACATGCATGCATCATGCACCTTCCCCAGGTCATGCAAGGATAGATTCTAGCGTAGCATATGCACAGAGAGCAGTTCACGCCCATGGGCATGAATCAATGGGTGATACGACTAGGTCATGCGCACGGCGGCTATCTAGTGGTGGAACTATTTTTTCCTTTGTTGAATTGGTAAGTGGAGAAACTAAGTTAGCTGCCTGTAAGACATTTTTCACCACCCCATGAATCGCCACCTCTCGCCGTTGACGACATCTCTGGTGTTGCGCCCCCACCCATTCTCCAGTTCCGCCGTGCCTCTCACCCCTTCCTCATGCCATCATCACCCATAGGCCAAGCCTCGCGGCGCTATCCCACACATGTACCACACCGTCCGCCGCCTTCTCCCAAGCTGACCGATGGCCTTGAGCATAGGCAAGGCCTGTGCTTGGATCGTGACTCCTCTTCGCTTGAGCATAGGCAAGGCCAGTTATCCATCCACAACGCTCTCCGGCCGGCGACACATGCAAAGTCTTAGAAGAAATGACCAATAGCTGCTTTTCTATTTTAGGGGTTGATGTAATAAACTCCGCCTATGTTGTCAGTTCCAAGGCCAGGTAAAAGAAGAGGCTCGTGATAGACTTTGCGAGCCAACGTGAAAACTCAACCACTCCTTTGGAGATGAAACTCAGATTTGATTTCGAGATCTTGGGTTTCAGCTCTAGCCTATCTCAACTTGTATGAGACCAAAGGCTTTGTTGTTGATTTTTGTTATGGTTTTTTGTAATAATAATATGATGATGATGATGATAATAATAATAATAATATATTATTTTTAATGCAATAGGTGGTAAGAATAAAAAAAGAAAAACAATGGGTGTAAAATTTTGGTGATGGGTTAGATGCACCCTCCTAGTGCACATGTCCTTTTTTCTTCGAGCAACCGACACGAGCGCTCTGCCTTATCGAAGAGAAATGACCTGTTAATGAGAAAAACCTGTCGAAAATCGATTTTATGGATGCTTTCGTGACAACTATTAGGGAAAGATTAGAGATGCTCTAACAATGTTAGCGTACCTGAAGGGAAGAGTTTAAGCCGACATTGGCACCGCCGGCTAACCCAACTTGTTTTCTACTAACAGAGCAAGCGTGTCATGGAGGAACCCGAACATGTACAGATCCATGAAATCCATCCTGAACCAACGGGCTAGTAGTATTATTAGTTTGCGTAATCATGATCGAGCTGGGTAACATGGCCTGGATGGACCATGATTAACACTGACAGCCCGGGCCCATGGCGCCACCGCCGGCCAATGGGGCTGAGCCACGTAGGCGGCTAACGAGTGGCATGGAGACTATAAATGGCAGACGCAGAAAGTAGGAGCTCCACGGCAAACACGCACATGCACACACACCTAGGTTTAGCAGAGGTGATAATTGATCAGTCCCACCAATTCCTCTCCCTTCTCTGGTGTCCTTCATCTCCTCCGCCGATCTCTTTCAATGTCAATGGACACCGGAGACAGCGGCTCGGTGCCATGCTCCTACGCGCAGTTGCCGGATGATGCCGAGGCCGGGCGCACGCGCCCAGGCCGAACCGGGCCACTGTGCGCGGCGGTTCTCCTGACTTCGGCCGCGGTGCTCCTCGCTGTCGCCGCGCTCGCCGGCGTCAGGCTCGCTGGCCAGCTGCCGGCCGCCGGCGTCATCATGTCCGGCCACCCGACGACAGTTGATATGGCGCCTATGAGCACCAGCAGCAGGGGCCCCGAGTCCGGCGTGTCAGAGAAGACGTCGGGCGCCGCAACCGTCGACGTCCACGGTAGCATGCTTGCCGCAGACGCCGGCGGTAACGCGTTCCCATGGAGCAATGCCATGCTCCAGTGGCAGCGCACCGGCTTCCACTTCCAGCCCGAGAAGAACTGGATGAACGACCCCAACGGTAAGTAACATTTCCTCCATCCTCCATCATGGAATTAAGGGGTGATTGTTGATGTAAAACTCATTTCTTTGATGCAAAATGCAAATGCAGGTCCGGTGTACTACAAGGGGTGGTATCACCTCTTCTACCAGTACAACCCCGACGGAGCAATATGGGGCAACAAGATAGCATGGGGCCATGCCGCGTCCCGCGACCTCCTGCGGTGGCGCCACCTCCCCGTGGCAATGTCCCCCGACCAGTGGTACGACATCAACGGTGTTTGGTCAGGCTCCGCTACCGTCCTTCCCGACGGCCGCATCGTCATACTCTACACCGGCTCAACCAACGCCTCCGTCCAGGTCCAATGCCTCGCCTTCCCCACCGATCCATCTGACCCGTTGTTAATCAACTGGACCAAGTATGAGAACAACCCGGTGATGTACCCACCACCGGGCGTCGGGGAGAAGGACTTCAGGGACCCGACCACTGCGTGGTTTGATGGTTCCGACGACACATGGCGGCTCATCATCGGCTCCAAGGATGACCGCCATGCCGGCATGGTCATGACCTACAAGACCAAGGATTTCATGGAATACGAGCTTGTCCACGGGTTGCTTCACCAGGTTCCAGGGACAGGCATGTGGGAGTGCATCGACCTATACCCGGTCGGTGGCGTGAGGGGCATCGACATGACAGACGCGGTGGCGGCATCGTCCACCAATGGCGGCGACGATGTGTTGCACGTGATGAAGGAGAGCTCTGACGATGACCGGCACGACTACTATGCGTTGGGGAGGTATGACGGGGCGAAGAACACATGGACACCGCTGGACGTCGACGCCGATCTCGGCATCGGGCTGAGGTACGACTGGGGGAAGTTCTACGCATCCAAGACGTTCTATGATCCGGCAAAGAAGCGGCGTGTGCTGTGGGGGTGGGTTGGCGAGACCGACTCCGAGCGCGCCGACGTCGCCAAGGGATGGGCCTCGCTCCAGGTACTTGACATCTTCATCATCTTCCTCTTGTACAAGATGTCAAAGTCAATTGATTGATTAACCTCCACTAGTTGATCATTAAGAAAATGTTGCTTTGTGAGTGGTTTAATTTGCTTGACTGGGAGCTTGCATGCTTCCTTTGCTGGGCCATGTTCAATGAGTGCAAATAATGATACCGGCCACATGGGATGAATCATGGATAGATAGCAGCCACAGCAATGTTGCTGTCATCTCGTTGTCAAGTGTCTCTTAGCTTCCTTTAGCTTGCAAATAGTTCAAGCTACTAGTTGCAGATACCTTCAACCTAGTGGTATGCCAAGATTGGTAATCGTGTGGCTGGTGCAAGTACCTACCTATAACTGGATAATAATAAGTATAAACAACTTTCTGTTAGCATGAACCGAACTGGGATTAGATAAGAAAAAGGGTGTGCCCTACAAACTCTGAATCAATCATGTGGTAGCATGTGATCCAGTGGCAGACAAAAGTTGTTAATTTGGTAGTACCAACACACCAAAAACTAAATAATTCTTGCTAGTACCAACCAAACTGGGATTAGACCAGAAAAGGGGTTGTCTTGTCTGCTTACCCCATAGTTAGCTACACTATTTCTATGCTGTCAATGAGTGATACCTAGGATTCTTTGCTGAATAATTAATTATAGTCAATGGCTAATTAATGTTTTATATTGTTATTGCTGCAGTCGGCCCCTCGCATGGTGGTGCTGGACACCAAGACAGGAAGCAACCTCCTTCAGTGGCCGGTGGAGGAGGTGGAGACGCTCCGGACCAACTCCACTGACCTTGGCGGCGTCACCATTGACTGCGGCTCCGTCTTTCCACTCAGCCTTCATCGCGCCACCCAGCTAGACATCGAGGCCACATTCCGCCTCGATCCGCTAGACATCGCCGTCGCCAACGAGGCCGATGTCGGCTACAATTGCAGCACAAGCGGTGGCGCCGCAGGGCGGGGTATGCTCGGCCCCTTTGGCCTCCTCGTGCTTGCCGATGCCAGGCGCCATGGTGGTGACGCGGAGCGTACCGCCGTCTACTTCTATGTCGCCAGGGGCCTCGACGGCGGCTTGAACACACACTTCTGCCACGATGAGACACGCTCATCTTGTGCCAACGACATTGTCAAGAGGGTCGTAGGCCATACCGTGCCGGTACTCGATGGTGAGGAGCTGTCCGTGAGGGTGCTGGTGGATCATTCGATCGTTGAGAGCTTTGCGATGGGTGGGAGGTTGACGGCAACGTCACGGGTATACCCGACGGAGGCCATCTACGCTAACGCCGGGGTGTACCTCTTCAACAATGCCACCGGCGCTCGGGTCACCACCACCAGCCTCGTCATCCACGAGATGGACTCTTCCTACAACCAAGCCTACATGGCCTCATTGTAAAAAGAAAATGGAAAAAATATTTTTTGTTTAGAAAAAAGTGATAGATAGCATATTGTACGCATGTTTTTACACAAAGGAAGATCTCTCATTTCTTCGTTTCTTCGGTTCTGTGTTATATGATCGTCCCGACTAACCTGGATGATGTAGAGTCATATAGATGCGTCCGTACTTACATTCCCGACATTATATCGAAGGAAAATGTTCACTAATTCTACAATGTGAGTAGGTGTTGTATTCACATTTCTTTAGTAGTCTTGCCGTTGTTTTACACTCATGGACAAGTGCCAATGATGCCGGCCTCAATCCCAGGGAGAACATTGCATCTGGATTAGTATATTGGATGGATCGACAGAGAAAGATTGGACTGGAAGATTTGAGCTGGCAATGCCATGTGGGCTGCGAATCAGTGAGACCGTGAGGCAATCACGCGCGCCGGCGATAAGATTCTCGGTCTTCTCCTAGCTGTCAGATGGCCGTGATCATTGGCCACCAGCGGCGTCGATCTGTCGCCTCCGCCATTGCTGACCTGGCGCCATGCATACCGGTTCTTGTCTTGATGCATGCATGCTAAATGGTGTCGAGAGCACCATTGGATTCTATTCTTGTGTGCTCGCCGTTTCTAGAAAGTTAAACTAATGCAGTGACTAATCCTAATTACTAATTCTTCTAGAAAAATCATTGTGAAATATTCTCTAACAATCAGTGAGACTGATAGACAGTTTTTGTTTTCTTGTCTTTTGGTGAGGATAGACAAACAGTGATTCACATGCAAATTCAAACCCTAGTAGTGTCTACTAATTCCCTCGTTCGGGTATACTGCCCCCCTCATATTTTGGGTTAAACTTTGACCATCTATTGTACTAATTAAATATAAAATATAGAGTGAATTCTGACTTTTACCCCTCATTTTGAATTTTTGATACTAATTACCCCATTTAGCAGGATTTTATCCGTTTTACTCCATTTAGCAAAAGTATTGCCACAATTTACCCCGTTTAAAATTTTGTGT